>NC_061117.1:104098884-104141366 GCF_002878395.1 Capsicum annuum
AATGAATATATCTTACGAAAAAAGTAAATTATTAAAAGATATTGAAAAAAATTTAAAAAATATCCACGCACTAATAAAAATAGATTCACTAGAAACCTACTAAATCTATTTTACCTATTAAATCCGCGCACCCCCCTAAAATCTTCATAGGAATATTAATAAATAAAATTTTGAAACAGCATTCAAGGAAATATATTGCTAAATAATGGCTAATTAACATATCATTAACTAGAATTCATCTTATTTTTATAAATAATAATTTTACCATTTAAAATCCAATGCTTTATATGTTTTATGAATAGTACACCAAAAACTAGTAGTATGTAAGAACCGAAAAGATAACTTTTTATTATTATTGTTATTATTATTTATTTTATATATATAAGACTTTTTATTAATATTTTTTTTAAATGCTAATTTTATTGAGACAGGCTTAGATACAATAATATATGATTTTGGGTTGAGCTTTAACTGCAAAAAGAAAATTGAATTATCCTCAAGAATAACAAGTATGTTAGTACTATATTATAGTTGCTACTTGGTTGAAAAATATTGGCAAGAAAAATAATAATAAAAAAAAAATATAAAAAAGCAATATAAGTGCCTGAATAAGTGCCTCCAAATGCTGAAATTCTTGGAGCTAACAGTCAACCAACCACAAATAACGCACGGAGCATGTTAGGTTAGTAAAGGAATAGCAGGAAGTGCTCCCTATGACGTCAGTCTTTTATTGCAGCTTCCTTATTTAACCTACTAATAATGGAAGAACTGCCAACCCAAAAACCAATAAATCCCATGCACATAGATCCAACCTCCCACGTAAATACTACGGTTTTTGGAAAAATTAAGAAGCAATCCTTGCTTCCCGACTCAAAACAACGACCAGACGATGGCATGGACAACTGATCTAGAAGATGAAACCTCGCCAACGCAATCAACGGATAATTTTATACCAATCGCGGCAGCGGACAAACACAGACTACATTTGCCATGGAAATATCGATTATTATCAAATTAGTTGACCTAAGAATGAGTCATCAGCTACTAAAGACTAAGCTTTTAGCATTGTGGAATCCCACAGAAAACTTTACGCTGATAGACCTTGGAGCTGATTTCTTCCTTATTAAATTTATAAAGGAAGAAAATATGAACCGTGTGTTGCATGACAGACCATGGTTCGTATTCAACCGCTGGATCTCTGTTCAAAAATGCGAACCCAAGTTTGTAGTATCGTAAGTAAAAATTGCGTACTTAGCCATCTGGGTTCGCTTATCTGAACTTCCAACCGAATTCTACGACTTGGAAATCTTGCTTAAAGTAGGAAGTAAAATTGGAACTCTGCTAAAGATTGATAGTCGTACCTCTTCTACCACTAGAGGACGGTATGCTAGGTTGTGTCTACAGGTTCCTTTGGAACAACCTTTGCTACACCATATATACATTGGCACTTATAAACAGATCATCCACTACGAAGGAGCAAACCTGCTATGTACTAAATGTGGAAGATTGGGACACGTAGTGAGAAACTGCCAATTTGCCATACCTAACTCCATTGAAAAGCAAGATGAGAATAACGGATCTCTGCATACCCCCAAAAATATCCATTCCACGGACGAAAAGGACGGATGGAATTTAGTGCACTTCCCTAATAGGCAAAATAGAAGGTTCCTGTTAAGAAGTCAACAAAATTCACTTCCACGTGATAGTAATGGTCTCAGAAAAGGTAAGATCTCTCAATCAACGGTCAATCCACGTAATCCTTCTCATCGCTCTAATACTAGCACCCAGTTTGAAAGCTCCTCGCCTAAATTTTTTAATCAAAGGGCTTTATTGTCTTTATCCTTTGACGACGCTAATAACGCTAACAACAATGGTAACATGGACTTAATTAATGGCAGTCAAAGCTCTCCAAATTACCAAACTAACCTTAACAGTGAAGCCGCCAAACCTTTTCTTTCTGTCCACATCAGCCATACTGGCAATTTCCCACCTCTCCACGTAGACGGAATGAACAGCTCCTCCTTGCCAGCCGAAATCTTGGATGCAAATCTTCCAATTGACCATCCCAAGCATTATACTAACTATAGTAAAAATTTTGTTATAGATAGGGCTGGGCATATTTTGGTTTAAACTGAGAAAACCGAAAAATCGAATTGAAATTTAATTTTGGTTTGGTTTTTTGATTTTTCGGATTGGTTTTGATTTCAATTTTTTGAAATTTGATTAAACGGTTTGGTGTTTGGATTTTCAAATTTTTTTTTGGATAAACTGAAAAACCAAATTATATAAATAATATATTATAATTTATATATATTTTATTATATATATAAATATACTAAAATATAATATAATCCAATATAACATATAAATATATAAACTAATCATTTAGTAAGCCTAAATCCTAATATACTGCTTTGCTTTAGCCCCTAATATTAATGTGAAGGCTGCAATGAGCTCAGTTATCCTCAGTTCGTCAGTTCATTTGAAATTTCAACATCGTCAATGGCAGTCGGCAGTCGTTTGCTCAATTCGTCACTGTCGTCACTAGTTGCTGCCAAGTGCGGCCACTGTCGTCATGCCAACAACAATGACTCAACGAGGTCGATATTTATGGTTATTTCATGTGTGTTGAATTAATTATATTTGGGAATTAAAATAGGTTTGAAAAAAATATTATTTTTCTAGAAAAATCACCAATTTTAAATGCTCACTATTTTAATCGTTAAAACCGAAATAAAAATCCAAAATAACCAAACCAAATTTGTAAAAATCAAACTAAACTGAAATATTTTGGTTTGGTTATGGTTGTTATTTTCGTCAATCTAAAAATCAAAAAAGTGAACCGATATTCAACAATCAAACCGAACAAACCGAATGCCCACCCCTAGTTATAGGTTTATCTACTAATCCATCTAACCCCATAACCCCCGCCGACCTTCCTACCCCAGTAACCCCCATAACCCATGTAACCCCTTTAACCCTCTCTACTGCAAACATACCTACCAATTATAAAATAAAAGATGACCCACCAAACTTGTCCTTACCAGAAACTACATCTCCATCTCAATCCAACCTCACCTCTCCCATCGTTAGTGCAAAACAACAATGGCAAACCTAGAAAACCCTCATCCGGTATACTCTTCGATGAATCCTATCCCACTCCTACCACCTCAGTCATGGTTGGAAGTGGATCTGACAGGTCCTGCGCTCATATTTATAATGGAAATCAATGGGCAGGAGAGCGTAATACGTGTTCAGAATCTAAAGGACCTTGCACAAATAGTCACGAAAGGAATGAGCTTAGGACTGGAAGCTTATGGGAGGTTCTACTGGTTTGCGCACCCGCAACCCATTCCCAACCCATTTGAGGCTTCGACTTTGAATATTAACCCACCTACTTTCAATAGCCTAATAATGCCGGGACTTTCTTTCTACTCACAACCTGCACTGGAAGAGAAAGGAATACCATGGATTCAAAAATATGACACGATAGCGGTGGTAGAACCACCTCAACCGACGGTTGAGCAGAAGTTGCCGGCACAGGACCCCATCTTTATACCAACAGATTTAGTCGATGACATACATGAGACGGGAACTATGACCTCTACCCAGCTGGGTCAGGTACGTGTATTCCTACTCAAAGAGCACCATGCAAGAAAAATAAACGTAAACTGTCCCCAAAATATGTTCAAATGCTCGGTTCATGTAAGGCCTACAATGAACCCGACAGTGGGGAAATATGCTGTGATAATGAGTCCCACTCTAACAAAGAGGGACCAGGACTCCGAATTTGTATGTCGTGCTAATTCTCAATACCGTATTTATAAGCCTATGAATTTTATAATCTGGAACTGTAGAGGCTCTATATCTAGGGATTTTAGGCTAGCTTTTAAGGAACTTATAGCCAATCATAAGCCTGCTCTTGTGGTGTTACTTGAGACATATAGAATAAGTCACCAGAGTCTCTGCCGCACGAGTTTAGCTTTTCCAATGTCCTAGCAGTCCCGACTGAGAGATGAGCTGGAGGCATGGCACTCATCTGGCATGATGACTTACTTAATATCTCAAGTGTGTCCGTAACGCATCAAGAGATTCACTGCATAGTTAAGGTAATACCTTCACTTTTTTAATGGTTGTTTTTCATTGTTTATGCCTGTAATAATACGGCTAGAAGGGTCAACTTATGGGAAAACCTAAAAATGGTGTTGGATAGTTACTCAAGACCTTGGTTACTGGGTGGAGTTTTACGAAGTCACTACATCAACCGAAAAATTTGAGGGGCAAATTTTTGGAATGAATAGGATTGATAGGTTCATATATTTCCTAAACTACTGTAAAATTATAGATTTAGGTTTTAGTGGTAGAAAGTTTACTTAGACGAATCGGAGGCATAACAATCATTTGATCCTAGAGCGCCTTGGCAGATTTAATAGTAATGCTGCTTGGGTACAAGCTTTCCCAGAAGCCCATGTCAAGCATCTGCCTCGCATCTACTCAGACCACTGCCCTATACTTCTTCAATTATCCAATCCACGAACAATACTAAACAAACCATTTCGTTTAGAGTCAATGTGGACGTCCCACCCTCAATTCCTGCTTGTAGTCTCCCACTCTTGGGATGCTTCTAATAATATCCTCATACCATCCATTCTTCGTTTTCAAGAGGATATCCTAAATTAGAACAACAATGTGTTTGGGAATATTTCATAAGAAAAGACGTCTCGTCGCTAGGCTAGTAGGAATCCAGGAATCGCCTTTCTACCCTAATAGTTCTTTCTTACAAAATCTAGAAATAAAACTTACTAAGGACTACAAAGATCTTCTCCTCCTTGAATATGAATTTTGGAAAATTAAGTCAAGAGTGTCTTGGCTTAACGAGGGAGACACAAATATAAATTTTTTTCATTTGTCAGTCATGAATCGAAGGCGTAGGAACCGAATTGTGGCACTTACAGATGAGGTAGGGAACTAGGTGGAGTGTTACCAAAACCTGAAAAAATAAATTCAAAATTTTTCCCATGAAATGTACTCGTCCGACCTTACTGTTTGTTTTAACAAGTACCTACGTGCTCCAACCCACTTCATTTCTTTATCGACACGTGACCAGCTAGAGCTCCCCGTGCGCCCGAGTGAAGTTGTGGTAGCCATCAATTCTTTCAAAACTTTTAAGGCTCTGGGACTAGACGGGCTGCATCTTTTCTTCTTTTAAAAGTATTGGTCGATTGTGGTGAGCTCAGTACAATAATTCTGCTCCACGGCCTTTACCAACTGGACCATCCCGGAAAGAGTAAATCAGACTTATATATGCTTAGTACCAAAATCTACTAGTGCAGACTATCACTCAGTTCTGGCTAATAAGCCTTTGTAATACAATCTATAAGGTAATTACAAAAATTTTAGTGAATAGAATCAAGCCTTTCATACAAGACTTGATTAGGCCAACTCAATCTAGCTTCCTGGCTTGAAGAAGGGCTTCATACAATGCAATAGTTGCCTATGGATTGCTGCATTTCTGTAGCAAAACCAAAGGTCGAAAACACTACATGATGTTAAAAATTGACCTAGAAAAAGCTTTTGACCGACTTGAATGGTACTTTATACGCGACACCCTCATGTTTTTTAACTTCCCCCCAAATATCATCAAACTTATAATGCCGTGTATTTGTACTCCTACAATATCTATCTTAGTCAACGGTACTGTTACCTCTTTCTTTCCTCCTACTAGGGGCATTCGGCAGGGAGACCCTCTATCGCCATATATCTTTATCCTGTGCATGGAAAGATTATCCCGCCGCATTGATACAATAGTAGACCAACTTTTATGGAAACCCATTACTCTCTCCCCATGAGAAACTCAATTCTCTTACCTTATTTTTGTAGATGACATTATTTTATGTGGAGAATTAGATGATGAGACTATAAACTCAATCCAAACCATTATGACACACTTTGAAGCAGTCTCGGGTCAAAGAATTAACTACTTTAAATAAAAAATCTTTTTCTCAAGAAATACTCCTACTGCCAAAAGAAATCAGGCTGCGAACTCCTTAAATATCTTGGACGGCTCATCTTTTGGGAAATACTTGGGCTTCCCAATATCAAACACCAAGCTAACTAGAGCTGATTACCAATTTCTCATTGACAACTTCCGAAGGCGTCTGAATAACTGGAAAACTATTTTTCTATCTCCTGCGGTTAGAGCTACCTTAATCGAATTCACCCTTAACAGCCTCCCTAATCACCTCATGCAACTCTTCAAGATCCCAAGATACATTATCAAATGCTTAAAACATTGTGAGCGAAACTTCTTTTGGGGATCTCCCACAACCAGGAAGAAGATTCACCTCCTGAAATGGTTGACTCTTACAAAACTCAAGGACATTGGGGGATTAGGTATTCAAGATCTTCAAATAAAAAATAATGGACTCTTGGAAGGTACGGCTTGGCGAGCTTTACACTCGAATACTCTCGGGATAGCCTCTTAAAAGGTAAGTACTCTCCCAACTCACGTCGTGCCCCATCCTCTGTAGTGTCTTCAACTACCTCGAAAGCTCTAAAAATAGGCTAGAGCCACTATCAGGTAGGCCTCCGTTAGAAACCTGCCAACGGATAATTCATTAGCTTTTTTAACGACGCATGGGTTAAGCCAAACTTCCTTATCCGAAACCAAATATATGGGCCTTTTCGGAGTAGAGAGGTGGCCTACCATATCTCGGATGTAAGAAGGGAAGACACATGGGATTTCTCCGGATTATCAATCTAATTACCTGACTCGATGATCTCCCAAATTCAACAAGTATACTTTCCCAGATTTACCAGCTACTTTGATCATATAACTTGGGGCTTGACTACTACTAGGGATTTTTTTGTAAAATCATGTCGCAAAGCCCTAGAAAGTGCACACGACGTAAATCCTCAGAACAATCTTATACCTCAGAACCTAATCTTCTTTACTTGGATTTGGAAACTTTGGGTCCCTCCGAAATTAAAATATTTCCTGTGGCTCCTGAATCATGGACGAATAACTAACTCTAGCTTGCTATACCATATTAAAGTTGTAGATTCTCCTATGTGTAGGCTTTGCAATACTATGGCTGAAGAAACAAACGCTCACCTATTCATCCTTTGTCCAAAGGTTGCTTCAATATGGACTGGGTTAGGTGTCATATATTAGCTGAGCACTCTCCTCTCAGCTGATACTCGCCTATCCCGATGGTTGGATGATCTAATCCACCCCCATTTAAACCCCTCCGAAGGGATGTGGTTACACACACCCTCTAAGATCTTTATGACTTTTTGCATCTGGCATATCTGGCTTGCACGAAATAAATTCATTTTTTACCATCTCTAAAGGATGTTTCACAAATGGCCAAAGAAATTTGGTTCCTAGCAGGCCCTACGGACCCTGGGAAAACTAGGATTACAATGTATACTAAGTGGAAACCACCCGCGCAAGCAAACTACATGCTTAATACCAATTGTGCTTCTGAGATCTCATCTATAAATCAACATCAACTCGGCCTAGGTGGTGTGTTCAGGAACTATAAGGGGGAATGGGTATTAGGCTTTCATGGAACCTGCGCTGCTACAGATGTCCTGGAAGGAGAAACTCACGCTCTATTATTAGGACACCAGTTTGCTTATCAGAACAACTTTTTTCCACTGGAATTGGGATAGACTCTCAACAATTAGTCCGGCTACTTGATTCTAATATATATCCTAATTCAACTTTGATATCTGACTCAACTTTAATATTCGATTGCAGGTACCTCTTGGGCGCACTGGATAATCCTCAGTTGCACCATTTTTTTAGGGAGCAGAATAAGCTAGTTGGCGGATTGACAAGATTACCTAGTTCAACCTCTACTACTATGCTATTTTGGACTCCACCACAGTCACTCAGTGACAATAAGAATGGAGTATTATTAGTTAGGCAGGTAAACACTTTAACTGCTCACCCAAGTGTGTATTATATTAGTCCCATACAGGATGTAAATAGGACTCCTACTCCCACTACTACGCTTGTAACTGGATCACAACTAGGCTTGTAAATGTTTTTGTGTTATAAATAAAACTCTGCCTGTTTCACAAAAAAAAAAGGTTAGTAAGAATCAAGAGGACATTTTAGTCCTTTAGCTAACTAATTTTAATACGTGGGTCCACCAGACTTCCATCCAAATTATATATTCACCTTTATTACACTTACGAAAAAAAAAGTTAGTATTGAAAAAAATAAGTCTTTTCCTCTGTGTTTTTGTTTTAGAATTTTTGAATTAAATTGTTGTTAATTTTTTTTAATCAACTCAAACACTTTTACAGGTAATTTTAGCTAGTTTATGTGATAAACTTTTTAAAAATAAGTAAATTGATATGATGTAAAATTTAGATGTTTCCAACTAATATAAAATATTTATAATTGTATAAGATCTACTTGTCAGGACATCCAATTTTTGTCTATTTCTTCTTTAGACTATTAGGCAAAGTTGTTCATTTCTCATATAGCAATTAGATGCTTTAGTTATTAGTTTAATCTAAGAGAATTACCTTAATCAAAATCTTAAAATATTTTTAAGTTCAATATTGTACTTAGAGGGGTGAATAAAGTGACTGAATAAATCGTTGATTGGTGAGATGGAGAAAAAGCATTTCATTCCCAATCATTAACCTATCAATGATCTTATTTCAACTGTAATCTCATTTAACATAGTTTAACTTGCAAATAACAAATTGATTTTGTTTTTCATAAAATTTAACATTGAAAAGGAAAAAAATATATATGTTGCATAAATAGCAGTATATATCACGACTGATATTTTAATCATGCAATCAAAAAGTATTTTTCCACCAAAATTCTAAATACAATAATTTGGGTGAAGTTTGATGATTTTTTTAGTATTTGTGGTAAGTCTTGTGATTGCCTAAGAGGCATCGTAGGATATAACTATTTGAATTCACATTTCTAACATGATAAAAGTGTAATATGATTTTGAAGGATTTTAGAAAGAGAAAGGTGGAGGTTCAACCTAAAATTCTAGGTAATGATCCCTAACATTAATCTGGTGATTATATTAAATTTCATAGAATTTAGACCAAGAAATTTCATATATCATAATTAGCCTTGATCCTAAAAGAGGTAAATCATTGGTTAGGCCTAGTAATTGATATTAAAATTGAATTTTAATTGTTGTATTGATTTTTTTTAACTTATGGATGACGTGTCCATGTATTAAATATTGAATTTAGACCGTTGATTAGAGGGTCGAATTTGAGTTGACCAAGAATTGATATTTGCCAAGAGGAGTTGTAAAATTATGGAAGAGGCCTTACTAGACTAATTTGGTCATGTTATTGATGAATTTGAATGGGTTGAAGTCATCATAGCTTGTTGGGGCTAGGGGTGGGCATATTTTGGTTTAAACCGGAAAAATTAAAAAATCAAATCAAAATTTAGTTTTGGTTTCGATTTTTCGATTTTTTAGTTTTTCGGATCGGATTCGGTTTGTAATTTTAGAATTTCGATTTTCAGTTTTAAAAAAAAATTTGGTTTAAATCGAAAAACCAAAATTTTATAAATAAATAAATAAATAATATATATATTTTATTATATATAATATATATAATATATATAATATAATATAATATAATATTATATATATATATATATATATAACATAATATTATGTTATATATATATAATATAATATTATGTTATATATATATATATATATATAATATTTAGTAATTCACATTCACAATTAACATTTAACATCAAATTCGCATACGCCGCAGGCTGTTTATGGATTGTTTTAGTGACTCAAATATTTTATGGACTATTTTGGTCACTTTGGACTGTTTTATGGACTATTTATGCAGAAAGTATGTTGTTTCATGGACTATTTTTACGAGTTTTGTGTTGTTTTGTATACTATTTATGCAAGGTTATATTATATGTAATGATTAATGACGTTATGTATTATGTTAAGCTTATGATTATTTCATTTCGTTTCATCCATGTTGAGTTATTTATAATTATTTATATTTGGAAATGAAAAACAGGTTAGAAAAAAATAATTTTTCTAAAAAAATCCATCAATTTTAAATGCTCAGTTATGAAAAAGTGAGGCTAACTACTTTAATATTTCAAACCGAAATAAAAATCTGAAATAACCAAATCGAATTTGTAAAAACCGAACCAAACCAAATTTATTTCGTTTTGGTTATGGATGTCATTTTTGTCAATCCGAAAACTGATAAATCGAACCGATATTAAACAATCAGACCGAACCGACCGAAGGCCCACCCCTAGTTGGGGCCAACTTCCAAACTTCAAGTAAGGCTTGGAATAACAGAATTCAAGCAAGTGAGGCTTTAAACCTTAGTTTGCTTCTTTTTCTTTAAAAGAATGTATTATGTGTAACTTATGTGAATTTAAAACATTTGCGTGTGAGTGGCAAAGTGTGAGCTAAGTTGGACAAATTTGAATGTGTCCAGTTAGACTAGGAGGATTGCTTTATGTGTTTTAACACCATTTGATATATACTTCTTATTGATATGAGTATGATGGATGTTTAGTTGTTTAATATTCATTATCACTTGATTGAGTAGCATTGATAATGTCGATTAGAGAATAGTCGTGTAATAGAGGCTGCCAGGTAAGATAGAAAATCTTACACTGTCACGATTCAAAACTGGAACATGATGGAACCTATCACATCTACTGTGATCGGTAAGTCTAAACCCAACCTACGATATAAACCCAATAGTTAAAAATTGAAAAAAGTAAGGTAACAGTAAAACTCAAAATGTCTCAACGTAGATCGATAGAGATATACAATCCAACAACGATATCCAAGTTTGATGATCACAAGTATAATCCTCTAAATACAAAGTACAATAAAAGAGTCTCAAAATATGGAAACGACATAAATATAAGATAGAGAAGATTTCAGTAGTCTCTAAGATCAACAACAACTACCTCAAATCCCTAAGAATGCTATCACACAAAATCACAATTAATGTGTGGGGGCTGCCGACTTAATAGCTATACATAAGGTGCAGAAAAATAGCAAGGGTGGGCATAACCACTTATACTTAGAAGTATCATTGACCGATCCCAATTCAAAGCGGTGATAAACAACACCAAGACCAACCATAAAAAATAACAACAAACCTGCACTCAGGTAGGCCACCCTATTTTAACAAATATAACAGGCCATAATAATCATAGATGTATCATATAATAGAAAAAGAGAGACTCAAACCATTAAGATCAGACAACAAGTACTCGTATTCTTAGTCAACAGTACAAGTTAGTAAATACACCTTATTTTACTTAAATTAGAAAATGAATGTATGAATGTAATGCATATGTTGTGCACACACCCGCCGAGGATATCTGTCACGACCCAAACCAGGGCCTGGCCCTGATGGGTATCTCAAGTCTGACGTGGAACAGATGTCAGATGATTTTTGAACATATAACAAGATAACGCATAATAAAACTAATGTTAATTCATGATATGTCTATACCAACCACCGATAATCGAACAACCGTCCGTCACCAAAACAATCAACCAAACCACCTATATCCACAGTAATTCAACAAAGCCTCTACAAACTAGAGGTCAATAAATATCGGGACATTCCCCGACAATAGCCCAAACCAATATACAAAAGATAGTCAAAACATAAAAAGAAAACGTATTCCAAAGGATGGAAGGTCACCATTTCAATCTGAGTCACTAGCTGATCTCGCATCCAAGTCATTGAACAGGAGATGTGGAAGTATGGCAAGTTTCTGTATTGCATAAAGATACAACATCTGAAGATGGTTAGCGGTTGGAGCGCTAACATGTAACTCAGGGATAGAGGAACAAAAATAATGCTATGATAACAGTTCAAAACCAATACAACATTCAATGCATAATACTAAATAAAGTGCATATACATATATAATACCATATGCTGGGGTAAGGAGCAAGGATGTAAGACCCCGCAAGGTACCCTCGTAGTCTAATCCATTAGAGCCTATCAAGTAAAGCCTAATTTCGCTCTTAAAAGACTAAGAAATGGCTTTCAAAGTGAGTAGTGTTTAAATCAAAAAGAATTTCCCTAATTTTAATTTTTTATTGTGTGGGAAACTTAATTATCTTTCCAAAGATACCCATTTTATCAAAATCTAATACTGGAAGAGAAAGTTATGACCGAATTACAGAAAGCAGTCTGAACCGCCCAGGTCCGACAGAAAGGTCCGACGGACTGTCGAGCTAGCGACGGGCCGTCGCCCAAACCATCATAATGGAAGCAGTGAGACCATTTTCTGGCCAAGCGTGACGGAATAACCGATGGACCATCGCCGCTAAGAGAGTAAGTCCCATTCTGACCCAGGTGCGACGGTCAGGCCGACGGACCGTCGAGCCAGCGACGGACCATCGCATGAGCCATTACTGATCCCGTTCAGTATTTTTAAGTCATTTTTACAAAAAACTTTTTAGTCATTTTCCATCCTTTCCAATATCTAAATACGTCTGGCCAAGACACAAACTCTATATTCTCCTCAAGCATAAAAAAATTAGGGTTTCTTGTAAAAATTACTCCCAAGAACAAGGTCCAAATCTTCCTCAAAGAAATTTAAGAACTCACCATAGATTTTACAAATTGAGTTAGGATTCAAGAATCCCAAGTCAAAAGCTTCAAGAACCCTCATTCAAGAGTGCGAAAAAGAGTCTCAAGCAAGGTTGTTCATCTACATTCAAAATCTGAGGTATGTGGGGTTTGAACAAGGACACTTCTTTCATCCTTGTACCCAAAAGTTATTTTACTTACGAGAATATATGATTTTCTATGTTTTCTTATGAAATTAAAGTATGGGTTTATACCCTATGTTGTTATTCCTTGAGATTTTAATAGTTTCAATGTTTTAGAAATTGAAGTACATGAGTATGTTGAGATTTTAAGGCAAAATGTTGAAAATTCCAGATTTTCTATATGATTTATGAATCTTTATGACATCTAGTATGTACTTTGATGAGTTTTCACTTGAGATTTGATTATGGGTCATCAAGCCTACTTGAGATTTGTAATTTTATGAACTTTTATGCTATAAGCACCCATGAATTGAGTACTTTGATATTATTGAGAAAGGTTTAGCCTTTCGGTTATAATAGAGTTGAAATCCACATTGAGTATGATTTAAATCAAATAGAAATATGTTTTGGCCTTTATTATAGACCCTTGAGTTATTTTGAGGTGGATTTACTAAGAGTTCTGGGCTGAGTATGGGAGTAGTATTTAGCACCGAGTTGGGTATGATTCCAAGGTCTCATACCCAAGAACTACGTGCCATCATAGGTTCGAGATTTATGGGCCCAAGGCCAAGATAATGATCACTAAAGATGAGGTTCTACTCCGATAGCAAGGATAGAACAGCTCTCCCCAATGTGGGCAAGACGTTGGATTCCATGTAACTTACATGGTTTATGGCGGTTAGAAGAAACTCCCGAGTTCCAAGTGTCCCAAGTCTAAAAGAGTTCCAGAGTTCTCAAGTGTTAAAAGTTCCTAAAAGTTCTAAGTCTTTAAGTTTTAAAGAAGTTTTACTCTCCACAAGATAAAAGCATGAGTTTAAAAGTATTGTTTAAAGCTTCCTTTAGCATTCAAGTACTGAGAATAAGAGGAGAGTATAGATTTTAAAGTTACGTATAATGACTCACGAGATTTGTGTTACATGCTTCACTATTCATGATTCATGAGTTTTATATTTTAGACTTATTCAAGCTATGTGAGTCATTCCCATTTGCATGCATGATTTTATTAAAGAGTATTGATATTGTTTTATGTAAATGTATACACCCCCATATACTCAGTATATCCTCAAAGTACTGATCCACATTTACATCTGTACGCTATATTGTCTCATAATGTAGGTACAAGTTGTAGTGAATACACCATAATCAGTTAGTTCGCAGCTTCCAGTCAGTAGGAGATGATCTTTTTTATTCAAGGGCTTGAGTCAGTTATACAGATTGAGAAGTATTTTATTTTCATTATGTAGTCGTATTAAGTTGGGATAGTTGGGAGTCATGACCCGGCTCCCCATAGTCAGTACTAGTAGAGGCTTCATAGACAGTCAGTAGTGTTGATGTATTTTATTTCAGTTTTGTTTGTAAAGGCAGAGTTGTAATCTTGTGAACTCAGATTTTGTATTAATCAAGTTCATAGAAATTTTATTGTTTCCACTGATTTTGTTCAGATTTATGTATTTTATTTAGTTTCTTGTAAGTATGCCAGTAGCAGGGTTAGCTTGGGATCACTTGTGACCCAAAGCACCGTGTGACGTCTCGGGACCCATTTTTGGGGCATTACAAAGGCTTAGCATGAACTTCAAAAACCTTAACCTGGATTGTGTAGCATAACCATAATATAACAAGGCACCTACGAGCTATATGGGCCTAACTCTCCCCTAATTGGAAGGGCCTCAGTGCGTGTAGCCACATGAACCAGAGAATATCCATATCTGTATATGCCTTTATGGGGACTCGAACCTCCTGGTATAATCAAGGTGACTTAAGCACCAATGCATACAATATGGGGGACTCGAACCTCCCATTCATATAACCAATACTGGGGACTCGAACCTTCCGATAATTTAGACACCCACACCTGCTCGGCTACACACCCCGCTCTTAAGCCCTATTCAAAACATTTAACATGCATCAACATTTATTAACCTACTATACATATAGGAACCTCGTTGGTATCGTCATACCAACCCCACTTGCAAGCGTACGTTATTCCATAACAATAATTTCATCATTTTTTGGGACTCGAACCCATTTAGACAACTGAACCCCAAGTTTACAATTTAAATCAATCTATGGCCATCAAGGCCTTTACAAAGTCCTTCATCAATCATTATCATGGTTATGCCAAAGCCTAAGTTCAAAAACATAATTCAACTTGTGACAGTATCATTTTCACTAATAATTTCACAAACAGGTTGAGGGCATGCCATTATCAAAGCCAAAATAATCAAATTCGGGGTTCAACCATGACCCCTCGATTAAATCACCATTCCTATGAACCCACATATGTAAAACCATAATTAAATCATGCATAATCACAATTTAAACCATAGAAAACAATATTTAATGATATGCATTCAAACCTCTCAACCTTGGTTTCAAAACTACCGTTAATGATTCACGAACGATGCTTTAAACATATGCTTTTAGTAAACTAACATTGAGAAAAGAGTCACATGCCTGAATTACGAAGATTCACGGAAAGAAATTGACTCTTGAACCGTTTGATAGCCACTTTGGAGAAACCCTAGCCAATTTTTCTTGAGAGGATTTTGAGAGAGTAAAGAGGATGTTTTGATCTTGTAAAGTGTAGAATGAATGTCCCAAAGTGTTTTAGGGATGTGGGGCCTAACGGATTTTAAGTAGGAAATGTCCAAAGTATCCCAACTAAAAACTGTAAAAAGACCATCCTTGGTTATGAATCAATCCATTGACTCGTTACCACATCATACAACTCGTAGCCATGAGTCATATCCTAAATAGTAAGTTGTATACCCATTCACTTCCCACCTTATGACTCCATGATCCCACATGTAACCTGACCATAGACTCATATGGTCTAGTCGTATCTAAGACAGAACCTAAAAGGATTAGACACTGGACAACATATGACTTAACCCTACTACTCGTAACATGGTCTTACGACTCTCAGTGAGTCACTCGTACTTAGAGCAGAACTTATCCAATCACAACTAGTTTCGTTACGACTTGGGTCCCTAGACCTATAACCGGACCATATGACTCGTATGATGAGTCATCAATAGGCAGTGAGCTCGAAGCTCAAGGAATTTTCAAGGGCCAAATCTAGGGCATTTCAGTCTCTCCCCCTTAAGATCATTCATCCTCGAATGATGGGACAAGGCATTGACTAGTACGATTAAACCCCAAACATCGCTACCCTTACTTTTAACTAAGTTAGTAAACAAAGATACCAAGGAAATCAGTCTTCTGTTCTATAAAGTCAAAAACAAAGATGTTAATAATAACACATACCTTAAGAATGATTATTTGAAATAGGGAATAAGAACAGATACTTGGACTTCATGTCCTCCTCAGCTTCCCAAGTAGCTTTCTCCAACTTTTGGTTCTGCTATAGAACCTTTACCAAAGCCACACCCTTCTTTTACAACCAACGAACTTGCCGATCCAAGATCCTCACCGGTCCTCCTCATAGGACAAAGAATCCGAAATACCAATTTTCTCCAAGGGAACAACCAAAAAGGATCACCCACACATTTACGCAATATGGATATATGGAATACCGGGTGAATGGAACTCATGCTTGAGGGAAAATCCAACTCATACACAACATTAACAACCCTTTTCAAAACCAAGTATAGGACAATATACCAGGGACTGAGCTTCTCTTTCTCCCAAACCGCATTACTCCCTTTATGGGAGACACCTTCAAGAACACCCAATCTCCAACCTCAAATTCTAACTCCCTTTGTGTAAGTCCGTATAGGATTTTTGGTAATTTTGGGCGGTCTTAATCCTATCTCGGATCACCTTTCCCTTTTCCATAGCTTGGTGAACCAAATTCGGGCCAAATATCTCTGCTTCACCAACCTCAAACCACCCAATAGGAGATCTACACCTCATACCGTACAATGCCTCAAACGAAGTCGTACTAATGCCATAATGATAACTATTGTTATTGGCAAATTAAATAAGAGGAAACTGGTCGAAGCAACTACTACCAAAGTCAGTTACATAGGCTCACATCATATCTTCCAAAGTCTGAATGGTTCTTTCTGCTTGCCCATCCGTCTGTGGGTGCATGGCGGTGATAAGGCTCACTTTAGTTTCCAAACAACGCTGAAATGAGCGCTAAAATTATGATGAGAACTGAGTACCACTATCCAAAATAATCAAGATAGGCACACCATGAAAATTTACGACCATATGAAGGAACAACTTTGCATAATATTCGGCAGAATAATTAGTCCTCACTGGCAAAAATTAAGTAGACTTAGTCATCCTATCAACGATGAACCAAATGGAGTCACACTGATTCTGCGATAGCGGAAGGCCGGTAATGAAGTCCATATTAATTATCTCCCATTTCTACACCGATAGTTCAATCTGGTGGATTAGCCCATCGGGCCTCATGTGCTTCACCTTTACTTGCTGGCACACCATAAACTTAGCCACAAAGTTGGATGTATCCCTTTTCATATTATTCCACCGATAAATCTCCTTAAGGTCATGATATATCTTTGTTGAACCGAAATGAATCATATATCGTGATTCATGAGCCTCGACCAAGATCATGCCTTGCAACCTATCGACATTGGGAACACATAACCATCCTTGGTACGTCAAGATACCATCACTATCGATCTCAAAAAGCCATCACCTTCTGCTTACCCACATGATCCTTGATTTTCATCAAGAAAGGGTCTAATATTTATTTCTCCTTTATTTCAGATATAAGAGATGATTGCATCACCCGTTGCACAAATATACCACCATACTCAGAGTCCAAGAGACGAACTCCAAGGTTAGACAAATAGTGAATATCCTTTACCAATTGTCGCTTATCCTTATCCACATGCGACAAACTACCCATTGACAACCTGCTAGGACCATCAACAACTACGTTAGCTTTACCTAGATGGTATGAAGGATCATGTCATAATCCTTGAGTAGCTCAAGCCATAGCCTCTATCTGAGATTAAGATCTTTCTGGATAAACACGTACTGAAGGCTCTTATGATCAGAAAAGATATCAACACGGATCCCATACAAATAGTGACACTAGATTTTCAACGTGAACACCACGGCTAACAACTCCAAGTCATGAGTCTAATAGTCCTTCTTATGAACCTTTAACTATCTAGAGGCATAAGCAACCACCTTGCCATGATGCATCAAAACACAACCCAAACCAGCCCGGGCTGCATCACAATAGACGACAAAACCCTCGGTACCAGAGCTGAAGTCAACTTATCTTTCAGCCTCTCAAAGCTACCCTCGCAAGCATCATATCACAAGAACTTCAACTTTTTTTAGGTCAACTTGGTCAATGGAGAAACAATAGAAGAAAAGCTTTCCATGAACCACCTAAAATAACTAGCTAAACCCAAGAAGCTCCAAATATCGATTGGAGTTGTGGGTCTAGGCCACTTTTTAACCATTGCAACCTTTTGAGGATCCACTATGATCCCCTCACTAGATACAACATGACCCAAATAAGTCTCAACATTCAACCCAAACTCACATTTAGAGAACATAGCATACAACTGCTGATCTTTCAAAGTCCGCAACATAAGGCGAATGTGATCAGCATGATCCTCCTTACTCTTAGAGTACAGTAAGATGTCGCATTAACGAAGGAAATCACGAACGAATCTAGAAATTGATGAAAGACCTATTATTAAGTCCATGAATGCCACATAGGTATTAGTCAAGCCAAACGACATCACCAAGAACTCAAAATACCTATATTGGATGCAGAAAGTTGTCTTAAGGATATCCACCTCCCTAATCTTAATTGATGATACCCGTGCCAAAGATCTATCTTAAAGAAGAATAACACCCTGAAGCTGATCAAAGAGATCACCAATTCTTAGAAGTGGGTACTTATTCTTTACCATCGACTTGTTCAATTGTCGATAATCAATGCACATATGAAGGAAACCATCCTTCTTATGTATGAACAAGACTGGTGCACCCCACAGGGACACACTAGGATAGATGAAACCCTTATCTAAGAGGTCTTTCAATTGCTCCTTGAGTTCCTTCAACTCAGTTGGAATAAAAATAAAATGAGTGTCCAAAACAAGATCAATACCAAAATCTATTTCCCTATCGGGAGGGGCACCAGGCAAATCATCGGGGAAGACTTCAGGAAACTCATTTACCACAGGAATAGAATATGTGGAAAGGCCCTCCGAGTTAGAGTTTTTAACCTGGACCAAATGATATAGATAACCCTTAAAAATTAACTTTCGGGATCTAAGATATGATATGAGCCTTCCCTTAGGCACTAGGGAACTTCCCTCCTATTCAATAATTAGTTTATTAGGAAATTTTCCCATGACCTTATGGGTTCAATAGTCTAGATGAGCATAACACGAGTGCAACCAATCCATCCCCAATATGATATAGAAATCAACAATGTCTAATTCAAATAGATCCATCAAAGTCTACCGACTACTCACAGATACGATACAACCCTATAGACTCTTCTAGCAATCACAGGGTCACCCACTAGGGTAGAAATAGAAAAGGGTTAGAAATACAAATGCATTCGAAACTAAAATCAAAATGCACAACCATAAATGGGGTCACATAAGAAAGAGTGGACCCATGATCAAGTAAACAATATATATCATGAGAAAAGAATTTCAACATACCAGTAACGACATCTGGAGATGCCTCAAACTCCTGACTAGTAGTGAGAGAATAAAGATGGTTTCAACCAAAGTCGGAGCTAGAAGTGGTACCCTTGGGTGTAGGAGATGATGAAGAGGCAACATGAACCTTGTTCGCCCCAAAAGCAACTCTAGAGGGACAATCTCACTGCATATGACTGATCTGACCACATATAAAACATTGATTCCTTCCCTTCTCACACTGACCATGGTGGTGATGACCACAGAATCTACAGGGAGAGTAGGATGGTGTTGATTGGTCTTCACTGGCCTGATATTGGGTAGTCTATGTCCTATAAGCATCACTACCCTGAAAACATCGATCACCAGACAGCTTTGGTAGGGGTGTGCATCGGTCGGTTCAGTTTGGTTTTATATATTATTGGTTTGGTTTATCGGTTTTTGGTTTTTAAATATGCTAATCCAATAACCAAATCAATAAGATATTTTTTATCAGTTTTTGGTTTATCGGTTTTTAGTCCTTAATAGTTTAATTTTTGGTTTAACCGAAAAGAAAATACTCATAAAATAGAAATAGTAGTAACTAACATGAAAAAAATCAAATCTTAATTGTAACCAAAAATCCTACATGATGTGTTTTAATTTACAAGAATCTTAAATTTTGAACTAAATGTTGTTAGGAGAAATTAAGAGTTTGTATAATTGAAATATTATGTTTGTTAATTTATAGAAATAAAAGAGAAATTAAGAGAAAAATATAATAAGTCATATATATATATATATATTTATTTATTTATTTATATTGGGTTATCGGTTTACCCAATAGCCCAATAAAAAAAATCAAACCGAAATAATAACCCAATAGTATTTTTTTTATAAAACCATTAAAAAACCGTTAACCCAATAACCCAATTACAATAAATCAATAACACTTTTATCGGTTCGGTTTATCGGTCGGTTTGATTTTTGCACACCCCTAGGCTTTAGTTAGGGGCAATAGCCATTGAATAGGAGTTAGGACTCCTTCAGATTTTCTTCTTAGACCACTTTTCACTTTACTGTTGGCCTCCACCCTGATCTAAAAACCAAAATTTCTTACTCTACTTCTCCCCTATCTTTCTCTCTTTCTTCTTTTCTTCCTCAACCTGCTGCATATACACAACTAATCTAGAGATATCCATGTCCTTATTCAAGAAGGCAACCTTACTCTCAAGGATCAACTCACGGTACAATCCAGAAGCAAACATACGTCTAGCCCTCATACTAGACACCAACTCAGGAAACTACCTAGATAACTGATGAAATTTCAAGGCATACTCCTCGACCGTCATTCTCCCTTATTTTAAATTAATAAATTCTTCCACTTTCGTCTCCCTCAACTCCTGAGGAAAGAAACGGTCCAAAAATAAACTTGAGAAATCATCCCAAAAGGCAGAACCAACATCTCCGCCTCTTAACTGTTCCCACTCTTCGTACCATTGATATGCCACATCCTTTAATTAATAGGCAGCAAACTCCATACCTTCAACCTTCGAAGCATGCATAACCCAGAGGCTCTTCTACATCTCATTAATGGAACTTTGAGGATCCTCCTCAACCTTAGTACCAGTAAATATCAAAGGATCCAACCTCATAAATTGTCCAGCTCTAGTGGCCTCAGACAAACCCATAGCAGCACAAGCAGAACACGACTATTATGATTGTGATGTCACCAACTGGGTCAATAGGTTAATGAAGCATCAAAACTCAACATTAGTAACCTCTCTATGAGGCGACTAAGTATGAATGTCGCCCTTAGGAGTAGGATGAGCGAGGACAGGTGAGATTCCGTGAGGACAGTCGGATGTAGCGACCCTTGACCGGGTATGAACCCTAAAAGTTGGACGAGCTCCGTCCACATTGTCCTTAGACGAGAAAGAAGAAGTTCCACAGACATAAGATCTTCTTGGAGGCATGACCTGAAAGATGAACAAACAAAAACCATAGGGATCTAAGACCTTAGACTTAATCCTAATTGAGTGGCATGCTACACACCCATAAAAAAGACTCTACTTGATACAACTTTGTGAACTCCCAATCGACCATAACCCTAGGCTCTGATACCACCTTTTTGACAACCCAAACTAGGGCCTGGCCATGACAGGTATCGCAAGTCCCACGTGGAATGGAGATCACCTCTTCACCAAATCAAACTAACACAACATCCCCAAATGTCGAATGAATTCTGATTATATAACAAGATAGCACATAGTAAACCTAATGATAATTTATGATATGTCTATACCAACCATCGATAATCGGACAATTATCCATTATAAAAATAATCAACCAAACCACCCAAGTCCACAGTAATCCAAAAAAGCCTCGACAAATCAAAGGTCAATAAAATATCGGGACATGCCCCCAACAATAGCCCAAACAAATATCCAAAAGATAGTCAAAAAATAAAAACAAAACCAAAATATGAACTGGGGTCTTTCGAAGAATGGAAGCTCACAACTTAAATCTAATTCGCTAGTTGATCTCGAATCCAAGTCACTGAGTAAGAGACGTGGAAGTATGGCCAATTACTACATCACATAGGGATACGACGTCTAAAGATGATTAACAGTTGAAGCGCTAGCATGTAACTCATGGATAGAGGAACAAAAATAATACCACAATAACAGTTCAAAACTAATATAGTATTCAATGCATAATTTCATATGAAGTACATATACATGTATAATACCACATGCTGGGGTAGGGAGCAACACTTAACATGAACTTAAAAAACTTTAAACTGGGTTGTGTAGCATAATCATCATATAAAAAGGCACCTATGTGCTATATGAGTCCATCTTTCCTCTAGCTGGAAGGACCCCGAATCATGTAGCCACACGAATCAAAGAATATCCATATCCATATATGCCTTTATGGGGGACTCGAATCTCCCAACATAATCATGGTGACTTAAGCACCAATATATACATTATGGAGGACTCAAACTTTCTATTCATATAACCAATACGAGGGACTAGAACCTCTCAATCACTTAGATACCCACAACGGCTAACAAAGTCTCCAGTGTTAGTTCTTCGGACCTTCACTTTCACGGCTTGGCTACACACTCTGCTCTTAAGCCCAATACAAAATATTTAATATGAATCAACGTTTATTTACCCATTATAAATATAGGCACTCCATTGTTATTATCATATCAACACCACATGTAAGCGTACATTATGCCGTACCAATTATTTCATCATTTGGGACTCAAACGCATTATCAAAACATAAATATCAAGTTAATTTAAATTTGGGATCCAAACCTATTTAGCCAACCAAACCCCAAGGTTGTAATTTAAATTAGTCTTTGGCCATCAAGACCTTTACAAAGTCCTTAATCAATCATTATCATGGTTATTCTAAATCCTTAGTTCCAAAACACAATTAAACTTGTGACAATATCATTCTCATTAACAATTTCACAAACAGGTTGAGGGCATGCCATTATCAAAGTTAAAATTATCAAATTTGGGGTTTAACTATGGCCTCTCAATTAAATAACCATTCCCATCTACCCACATGTGCAAAACTATAATTAAATCATGCATAATCACAATCTAAACCATAGAAAATAATATTCAATGATATGCATTCAAACCTCTCAACCTTGGTTTCAAAACTACCATAATGATTCATGAAAAATGCTTTAAACATATGATTTTAGTAAAATAATAATGAGGAAAGATTCATATACCTGAATTATGAAGGTTCACAAAGAGAAATTGACTCTTGAACCGTTCGATGGCCACTTTGGAGAAACCCTAGCCAATTTTGCTGGAAAGGATATTTAGAGAGTAAAAAGGATGTTTTGATCTTGTAAAGTATAGAATGAATTCCCAAAGTATTTTAGGGACATGGGGCCTTACGGTTTTTAGGTGAGAAATTTCCAAAGTAACCCTAACTAAAAACTTTAAAAAGGTCATCCTTGGTTACGAGTCGACCCAACGACTCGTCACCACATCATACGACTCATAGCCATGAGTTATATCCTAAATAGTGAGTTGGACACCCATTCACTTCTCACCTTATGGCTCCATGATCCCATACGTAATTTGACCATACTACTCATATGGTCTAGTCGTATCCAAGACAGAACATAAATAGATTAGACATTGGATAACATACGACTAAACCCTGCCACTCACAATATGGTATTACGACTCGTAGTGAGTCACTCATACTCAGAGTAGAACTTAGGAAATTATAACTGGTTTAATTATAACTTGGGACCCTAGACCCATAACCACACCATACGACTCGTATAATGAGACGTCAACAGGGCAGTAAGCTCAAAGCTCAAGGAATTTTCAAGGGACAAAATTTGGGTCATTTCAATATCACTTCTAGGTTGGAACCTATGGGTGACTCACGAGTTTTATATACTGTATGCCATATATTTTAATCTAATAATATATATAATATATGTGTGATGCACACACTGATCCAATTATATATATAATATGTGTAGGTGTGCACTCTAATCCCAATAAGATGTAATATATAATGGCCATGCGTGCCACTCTAATCCCATATCAATAGTATAATTTAAGAAAACATCTTATATTACAAGGCAAAACAAATATCAACTCAAAACTAACTTAGCTTATCAAATGGGTTGTCATCTGATACAAGCCAAATCGACTTCAAACTTTCAAGGACTATAATCCAAGGCTGATACAAAGGTACCTAAGGTATAGTTATCTATGAGAGGTAAGGAAATGTGTAGGTAACCCTTTTTAACCAAGAGCTTAACACCTTGTGTGGAGGATAGCTTGGAGCCGAGAGAAGAATTTATCTTTTAACTTCAACAAAAAAGTAAGCTCAAGGACTATAAACACTCTAATGATTATTAAAGAATTTAGATGTGTTCCAAGCCATTTTTATACTCTTTAAGTAGTTTTCTAGAGTGCCCAATGCATATAAGAAGGATCAATGGCCATGAAAGAGGATAAAGGAGTACCAAATAGGCCTACAAAGCCCCTTAGAGGGGAACTGTGACCAAGGTGCACCTAACCTGCTTAAGCAGGTCAAAAAAATGGCATATAAATGCCACATATACCCAAGGTGCACCCCATCTGCTTGAGTAGATGCCAAAGTGGGCTAAACTATGTTTTTGGTTTATTTGAGTCACTTTTGGGATCCTTATGTACTAATTAGCCCATGTATATAAATACTAGCTAGCTTAGGTTATTTTCTTAGTTTTGGATGATATTTTGTGTGACTCCTTATGGAGCATGAGTTCTTGGAAAAGCCATTATTGATTTCTTGTTAGAAACTTTCATTGATTGAGCGTTTGAGGTGAAAAAATATTGAAATTTTAGTGAATATTTGAAGGCAAATGATGGTTGCAAAGTGTTCCTCATGGTGAAAGGAGCCTACAGTTAAAATTTCACGTGATTCTGAGTCAAAACAAAGTAGTTGGAAATTTTAGTATTCTTGAAAGGATTCATATCTTCAAGTTGAATCTTTAACAAAAAATTATTGTTTAATCCATGAAATAGCAAGGAAAATTCAAGAAAAAGTATTGGTCTAAAAGCCTATCCAAAGGGGCCAAAGAATATTCTAAAGAGAGAGGCAAAAGGGGCCCATAGAGAGGCCAAATTTGACCTTTTACCAGTTGGCCTGAGGGTCATTTGCTCTCCATTTATGCCCCATATGCTCTTCATCTGTTCACACAGGTCAAGGGCAGATGAAGGGCATGTGCCCAATCTGCGTCTATCGGCTCCAAAATGCATTTCAAGCCTTCTGAAATCACTTTTGCTCAGGTTCAATCATTCTAGTTTCATTCCTTGATTCAGGAATTCATTTTATTGATTCTTAAACACTAATTAACACCTATTAATTGGTCTATTATTTGACTAATTAGTTTTAGAATCTGTTTTCTTTCTTTATCTATTTGTTTGTGTCATTTTCTCTTTGTTTTTATTATTATTTCTTCTTGCAAGTCCTTATTTATTTTTGAATTATCCATCATTCTAACAAATAAGAATCTATTCCAACCAAGAGTAGCAATCAATACTTATCTACTATCGAAGTATAACAAGCCTTCAACATTAGCCGCTCTAATTGTGAGGTCTACAAAGGTAAAAATCTTACGAGTATTGGTGATGAGCTTTTACTACTAATCTTGTTTGTTCATTTTGTAGGTACGAGTAGTTATAGGGAATTATGTCATTAGTATCCTTGGATAATTGTGACTACAATATAGGAGACTATGATTGTGGTGAAAAAAGTTATGGCTATGACGAAAAGGGAGATTATGAAGGCTATGAATATATCCATGATCAAGAGCCATATAAGACTGTGAGATACTATTCCAAAGGAGTGTATGAGGAAAATAGAAAGTGTATTTCATATGGAGAGTATGATAAAGAGGAAGATCCTTGTGGTGGTTCTTATGAAGATGATTAGGCATATGATGAAAGTGATGTAAGGCATAACACTTTCTCTTAACACCTTATAAGAGTCATGGTGATAATGTACTTGAGGAGTGTGAAGACTCGTATTCCCCATCTAATGGTACTTCTTATCAAAGTTAAATTGGTGTGATTGGTTATATTACAATTAGTAAAGGTCGCCCTGTGGGAAAAAAGAATATGCATCTCCAATGACTAGGGATGCTACCTCTTATCCTTCTTATTCTAGTGCTCAAATGTCTAAAACTAGGAACCAAGATGGATATAGAGGGTATTTTCATAGTCATTATCTTTCTACCCTTCCTATCTTCAAAGAAGAGCAGGATCCTAAGGTTTATCTTGATTAGGAATGGCGATGTGAAAGGTTTATCAAGGACTATATCATGAGAGAAGTGAATAAGCCACATATGCCCTTAAGTACATTCATGTTCCATCTTGAGATGGTGAGAACTTTCAAAAGGGCCTAATTAAACATGGATTACCTTGAAGGAGTTCATGAATTAATCTATGTACCAAAGGGATATTTGAAGCTTTCTAATGTTGACCCAAGATGACAAGTTTGCGTAAGAAAGATGGATATTTGTGGAGTTTCGGGATGCATTTGTGGAGTTTCGGGATGCATTCTTATACTTGATAATTGGTGCTACACAAACTATATCACCCTTTCTATGTTTGACTACTTAGAGATACCTTGAGTGTCCAATTATTTTCTCTACTTTTTAGAAGTCTACAGAGTTTTTGAGAATGTGAAGGTTTTCTTCACCTGAGATGGGTACTATGAGAAGGTTTATATTTCCCTTAGAATTTGGACACTTATGCTTGGGTGCCAATTGGTTTATGCGACATAGAGTTCCAAATGAGAAAAATTGAACTCGAATTGTTATAGAACAATGGGGAAACCATATCTTTACCAAACCCCAAATGAATGAAGCCACTTGTTCTAAATCCTTCGATGATGAGAGAAAAAAGATTGAGATAAATAAGGGAGTTCAAAGTGTTAACTCAAAAATGAAAAAATGAGATGTTGAATGAGTGAAGTGATGGGGCTACCACAAACATAACCTAACCTTGTTTGTCCTTCTCTTAGCAAGGACATGTATTCAGGTACAAATATGGAAAACAAAGAAGAACAAGCCCCAAAAAATAAAGATTACAATTGAATATTTGATGAGGGAAATCTTAGATATTTCAAAAGTTTGCAACGGAATTTTACCCTAAGGTAAAAAATAATATTCTCATGATCTTTAAGGTAACATGGCTAACTCTTGCACTTTAGTAAGGGTAAATGATTATTGTGAGTATAGTATCCTATTGTGTGAGTGATAACTTATCCTTTTATGAACCTAATGATTCTTTACATTGTGATGATAATGTACAAGTTGAGAGCGTGGATACACTAGTTGATCCTATTGATAATGAAGTTGATTCCTTTTGTAAGATTGACTTGTGTCCACCTAGTGTTGAAGCTGTTGTGTTTATTGATAGTATATTGTCTTATGAATATTGTGTTGACCAACTTATATGTGAACCTACCTTACCACTTAAGGATATCTGTAATGTGAATAATGAGCCTTAAGTGAGTGATGATGGCGATAATGTTGGTCAGTTACATAAGTGTGACACTTTAAGCATATCTCTTGATGAGGCTCATATTGTTTGTTATGCTCATAGGGATGATCATATATTTGAAATCTCTTCTAAACTTGATAATTGTCTTTTTAAGAGTGAGTTTACTTGTTCCAATTCTCCTTCTTGGATTGATCCTTCTCTTTTTAAGTATGATATCTTGTTTGAAGATGATGAAATCACTCCTAGTGAATTACCTAGTGGTGTGGATCATATTGATGATATAAATTTTCTTAAGGGATGTATTCTATATAAGAATCTACTATGGTGTGATCACTTTCCTCTAAAAGATGGAAATCCCTTTTTGGAAAATGAGAGTACTCCTATGGGATAGGATTGTAAAGAAGTGAAAGGTGGTCTTTGTGTTTCAATTATTTACTCTTCTTTGAGTATTCCAACTCTCGAGCATACTCTTAAATATATTCTTGCACATAGTAGTTAGTATGTACTCGAGGGTACCCTAGATAAAATCAACTTGCGTGACACCTTTCTCTACACTCTATTTGCCTTTGATAATGCTTATGATAGTGTAGAGGGTATAACTTCTTTTATTGGTGGTACCCTTGGGGGAGATAAGTGTTGCCTAAACCCATGTCTATGGACACTTTACCCATTGACCTCTATGACTATTTGAAATGTGGTATTTCTTATACACCTTACTTGGTGCTTAGTCAAGATGACAAATAAACTTTGGTTAAAGTTGTTGGTACTCATCCCTATTACGGAAAGTCTTTCTTGATGATTTCCAATCTACTTGAGGGACTAAATTTGTGTAAGGAAAGGATCTCCAACAAAGATGAGAGTTTTAAATAGGTTATGTGCTTATTGAGACATAAAACCAATGTGAGCCTTCATGAGTGGTTGATTGATTACCATGGTTCCTTTAGCTTTCCCCATTTTCCAAATCTCTTGAGTGAAGTTCTCATTCTGTGGGGTTACACGCCCTTAATTCATCATTTTTCTTGGTTATATGTTTTGTTCCTCCTTGGCTTAGTGAAGAATTTGTTATGGCTAATCCTAACCCTCATGCCATAAGGATATTGTTTTTTCTTGTTACCATATAGTTTTACAAGGTTTGGATTTGAGGTCGAATCCTTTTCAAGAAGGAGAAAATGATCATACAAGCTAAATCGACATCGAATTTTCAAGGACTATAATCCAAGGCCGACACAAAGGTACCTAAGCCATGGCTATCTATGGGAGGCAAGGATATGTTTGGGGAACTATTTTCAAGTTCCCAAGAGTTTAACACTATGTGTGGAGTATAGCTTGGGTTGGAAGCAGAATTCATCTCCAAATTTCAACAAGGAAGTAAGCCCAAGGACTACAAATACTCTGATGATTATTGAAGAAGTTATATGTGTTCCTAGCCATCTTTATATCATTTAAGGAGTGTTTTAGAGTTTCCAATGCATGTAAAAAGGACCAAGGGCCATTGGAGAGGTCAAAAGAGTACGAAATAGGGCTGTAAAGTCCCTTAGAGGAGGCCTGAACCTTATCTGCACTTAAGGTTTGCCCAATGTGCACTGACCTACTTGATCATGTCAAAATAGTAGCATTTGCGTGCCACATGCGTCGAAGGTGCGGCCTATCTGCTTGAGCAGATGCCAAAGTGGGTTGAAATTTATTTTTGGCTGATTTGGGTCATTTTTGGTCTTACTTATGTACTAAATATATCAAGGCTATAGATACTAGCTAAATTAGGTTATTTTGTAGTTTCTGAATGATATTTGACATTTGTGTTTGACTCCTTACGGAGCATGAGTGCTTGGACAAGCCATCGTTGATTGCTTGTTAGAAACGTTGGCTGATTGGGTGTTTGATTACCGTTTCAGTCTTCGTAATAGTTTAGGTGCTTGTGGTAATCTTAAGGAAGGTCGTAGGATTTGATATTCTCAGTTGTCCTTTTTCTTATCATTTTGTGTCTAGCTATCTATCTCTATCCTTCATCTATTACTTTTTGTATTTTCGATTATACGATTTCCTTAGTTTAGTGTTCGTTTCGTCTTTCATATTTTAATCCCGTATCATCATCATCAACAAGCATATCTAATAATTTACTCTACAACCATAGTTTACATGGATCATGCTGACAAGTAGAGGAAAACAAACCAAACAAGTCAATTAACTTTTTTCAACCCTTCACATAACATTAGTACCTGTATAAATGCTCCTTACTTAATTTTTATGGGATCCCTATTTACCATTGCTCCCATTACAAGAAACTATCATATAATCACTTTAAAAGAGAGTCAAAAGAAAGTCTTAACTTGCCTTAAGAAAGCTTGGCAAATCAAACTAAAACTTTGCTCTTCCATTTGACCCCAAATGATTCCAATCTATTCAAATATGAATTCTATGTATGAAAATGAAGCTAACAATACCTATATTGCCACACCTCAAATTTGAGCTCAAAAAGTCAACTCAGAAATGAACCTCAGACCCACAAAGGCGAAATATGAACTTTATCAAAAAATCACATTACCCCAGACTCAAGGTGTCCAAATATGAAATTTCATAAAAAATAGAGTTGAAATTGATCTTGAAATCATTAGTTTATCAAATTTTAACTTTACCAAAGAATTCCCAAATTTCAAATTATAAAATGTAGAATTGAAGGTATAATAATGAATTTATTAGGGGGAATGCGGATTAGAAAGTCACCCAAGGTTGAAATCTCAAAAATCTCCCTTTGAAATTATCCAAAATCGAGCTCCCAAACATAAAAAATTGGAGAAAATTGAGTTTTGTTCGAACGTAGGAAATAATATTGTCCAAGTATACAACGTTCATCACAATCGTGGTGAATCCCTCACAATTGAGAGGTTGAACCAATTTACCCTATCACAATCACGACATAAGCCTCGTGATGACTATATTTACCTGGACCTGAACCCACTCATTTTTCTTGTTTGCGATCACGTGCCCACCATCGCGATCACATACACAAACTCTTGCAAACCTTTGCGATTGAGAGAGGTATGCTATGAATGTGAATAAGAAAACCCTCGGCTCTAGAATAGCTGCACCACTGGAGAAAAACAAGGGAAAAACTCCGAATAGATCCTCAAAATTTGTTTGAAATCTCACAAAATAATGTGATCATGCTACTAAATCAAATTTGATATTACAGACGCAATGGTGCACTCAAAATTTTCAACAGTGGTTGTTAGCATCAAATGCTAATCAACGTTAATTCTTAAGCTTGAACTTTCAACATCTAGTCTAAATGCTCAGAATCACACCAAAAGCTTTGAGATCCAAACCAACCGTGCTACTAACCTAAACTTGATGTTTGGAGTTGATGAAACTAATGAAATTCTCATATGAATATCTCCGAATGTTGATCAAAGTCAATTGTTCCAGCTCTAAAGTCTTTCAAAACGAAAAACTCACTTAATTCTGAACCAAACACCTCAAAATCTGCACCACCCACTCTCTCACCCCACAAACACCAAAATGCAACTACGAAAAGAGATAAAATAGTTAAAATAAATAAAAATCTAAAAATTAAAGTAAGAATTGTTACATATGCTGCTATTAATTAAAGGCGGGTAAAACAAACATCTACACTCCAAAAATGCATAAGACATGAGGTTGATATAGACTTAGGATTGAGTCAGATAGGCAATTTTCCTAATAGTAGCTAGTTTAATATCGTCATCATATTTTATTTACACTTGTTACCTGTATCCATGATTTCAGTTCAACTATTTTTCTTGTATATCATTATTATATCGGCACTGCTATCAGTGCGGAGCCAGGATTTCCATAAAGGGGGTTTAGAAATAATATACGAACAAACCAAAGGGAGTTCAACATCTACTATATACACATCAAAAATAATTTTAACCATGCATAATAGTATAATTTTCCATCCGAACCCCCTCGCCAAAGGATAGCTCCACTCCTGACTGCTATAATTGTGCTTGTATGCATGATTTTTGATTTATAAAGACTTCTCCCAAGACAATTTAAGATGACACATTAATGATCTTGTTGGGTCTTTAGACTTACACTTGGTGTGGTGTGTGCAGGGGGGGCCTGATAAAGAAATGACCTTGGGCCTAACTCAACCTCAAAAGCTAGCTCATGAGGGGAGGATTGCCTAAGACCATATAAGGAGACCAAGAACCCTTTAACCTACCTATGTGGGACTCCAACACCCCCCCGCACGCCCAGGGATGGACATCTGGAGCATAGACAATATAAGATGAGGGGCCCAACATCGAAAACAATGAATGGGTGGGCCTGACTCTGATACCATTATAAAGAAATGGACCTTGGGCCTAACTCAACCTCAAAAGTTAGCTCATGAGGGGAGGATTGTCTAAGACCATATAAGGAAACCAAAGACCCTTTAACCCACCGATGTGGGACTCCAACAGAGCCGGTGGTGACCTGATAGCCAGCTGGTGGTGACTCCATCTTTAGTTCTTCTGCTTGAGTTGAGCCATATCAACTACTTCTTATTGAGTTGATCATATCAACTTCTTCTTTAGCTGACTTAATACTTTTACTATTGAGATGCATTTCGTACTTCGCATCCTATATATTAATAACTTCATGACGTATATACTTTGGTTAGCGTTGGTGTCTTTTGACATTTTCTTGCTTTACCCCTCAATTTTGCTTTAAAATCAACATATTTTCCAACTTTAACCATAGGTATTCTCCCCCTTTTATTTTATGTAATCCTATTTGGACCGTCATTTTTAATCTCATTTATTATATAAATTTCATCCCATATATGTATTTTGGAGTTTTAATTGCTATTCATATTTCTAGCAAAATCATAATGTAAAATTCATTTAAAGTACAATACATAATCTTTTAGGAATTCATTTAAATTATAATAGATAATCTTTCAGGAATTTACTATAAATATATTCAATAATTATCTTTTTGTATTTTGTGCGTTGAATACATTTTAAATCTTTTTGTTCTCTTTTCAACCCCTACTGTGTAAATAATGTTTCTGAATTTCAGTAGTAATATATTATCAAAAGTATTGATATTAATAAAGTATTCTAACAAATTTTTCTTATGATTCTCAATTCTTTTATTATTCCGATTTCCAACATTATATATTCTTGAGACTATTTTTCAACTTTTTACTTGATAAATAAAATTAATTTATTCTATAGGTAAAATATAATATAAATTTTTTAAAATTATAATATTTAAAAAGTAAAAAAGAGACAGCTTGATAATTTAGAGTGTAAATTGGTATTTAAAATGTTAAATTGAATTAAAAAGGGAAAAATGTCTATCGTTCAAATAGGTGAAAATGTTTGTTTTCTTAAAGTAAGGTTGGAGGAAAAAAGTTAATTTATCCAATTAAACAGAGATTATATTGAGCACTTACATTTTGGTTTGGACTTAATTAGCCGGGCTAATGAAGCCTAATTGATTAAGGTAGAGATGTTGGAATTAAGAGGGTCGAGGTTAATGATATGTTTTTGAACTTATATTCCTATTGGTTTACAAGAAAAATAAAACAGCATTAAGAAATGGATTATAGAGATGATTAACTAAGGATAAGAAACTTGGGATTGAATCTTGTTTCACATTTCATGTAGCCCAAAATTATTGGAGACAAGTTTTCCACTCTATGTGGCGCCAATTATTCTCCACATTCAATGATTATTTACCTAATTAATAGTAACTGTTTTATAACTGCACTATTATGTACCATACTAGCTTCTGCGATAGGATAGTACGAACATCAAATCACATGGTACCATTACTATGAAGTACAATTCTTCAAATAAAGAATGATTCTCTCTTTCACCTATTTCATCTTATCGTATTTAATTAAAAACAAAGTTTACTAACTAAAAGAAATCTTTTGGTATATACTATATATAAAATATGAAATTTTATTTTTAAGTGATGCTAAAAACAATTGTACCGCACAAATGAAAGAGAGAAAACAATATTGATTTAATGTACAATTTGTGAGCAATACTCTATCCATTTCATAATAAATGAATTGTTGGACTTTGATACACAGATTAAGAAAAAGAATCAAAGATATGAATTTAACATAGTTTTCCATTTTTATCCCTGTTCAAAGTACAGAATCATATTTATTTTATTCTTTTTCATTTGATGGGCCCCTTGATTGTCAAATTCTTAAGGATAAATTTGAAAAAAAAAATTTAATGATTCACTTATTTTGAAACATAAAAAATACTTCAATAATTTATTTATTATGAAACGAAAGGAGTATATAAATTATTTCAATAAAAATTAAGTGAAGAATAATTAATAAGAATCTATCGCAAGTTGGCTGATATTAATTCTCTAGTCCAGTGCAACGATAACACATGGGACATACTCCTCCACTAGGGCACTGCTACACCATTATATAGATCTCACCATAACATCGAAAATGACCAATCCACCCCTTCTAAATGGTTTAATAAAAAAGTCCATCTGTCGATATACTCCGGCCGTTTCATAATAAATGAATTGTTGAACTTTGACACACAAATTAAGAAAAAGAATCAAACACATAAATTTAATATAGTTTTCCATTTTTACCCCTGTTCAAAGTACAGAATCATATTTATTTTATTCTTTTTTAGTTGATGGGCCTTTTGGTTGTCAAATCGTCAAGGGTAAATTTGAAAAAAAATTTAATGATTCACTTATTTTGAAATACTAAAAATATTCTAACAATTCATTTCATTTATTATGAAACGGGGAAGGGAGTACCAATTACCACCTACCCGCACTCTCATGGGGTCCATAATTTGTACTGGTTAATTTACTAGATTAGTCATATGAGATGTTCCAAAGCTCAAAAACAACAAAAAAAAAAGAAAAGAAATTCACTTAAAACAAGTTGGACCTCTAAAAGCTTTAGCCATTTTTCAAACTTAAAAGTATGTTGATAGGGAAAACATGGGAGTTAATTTTTTGATATTCGGAATTCACTTGATTTAATTGTTCTTTATTAAATTTACTTTTTTTCTTCATTTTTATTTATTCATTTTTCTGTTGGCATAGAGATTAAAAAGCAGTAAATAATATGAATATTTTAAATATATTATATTATTTTTTAAATATGATATGTTAAAAATAAAATAAATAAAAATAAGTAAATTATTTATTAATTTTATAAAGCAGATAAGTATTATAATATATCGCTACATAAAATAATAGATAAGTAAAGATGAACGGAGAAAGTAGTTTCAATTAAAAAATTCCACTTATGTTGGCTCTTTCTCATTGTTTTATTTATTTTTCTTTCCCATTTCCCTTGTTGTGAATGAGGTTGTGGGGGTGGGTAATGGAGGACCATTCAGTTAAAGGAAATTCCAATTGGCTCTGTCTCTTTCTTCTTCCACCTCCTATCTATTAAAATCTGACAACCATTGGATATCATTAAAAGGTACACGCAAAAGTCTGCAAGAAAATTTCTAAGACACAGATGCTCACCTTGAATGGCTAAAACTCCTTGCCTTATTTAATTTGAATTCTACGAACTCTCTAATTTCTTCATATTTTTCCTTTTCTTTCCAAGGATGTTTTCGTAAATTTAAAGTTTTTCTGCTTAGATTTGTCTCTTGAGAAAATAATGACAATAAAAAATGTGAGATAATGTCAGCAACACCTATGAAAGCGAATTAATCTTATTGTATCATGATGATTATCATTTAAGATCATATAATTGATCCTAATTTATTTTGGTTCGAGACATAGTAACTATGTTGTTACTTATTTGGTATAAGTATAGGGATGGAGTAACAGTGACAATTACAAATCTGACATAATTCAGTAATTCAGAACCCAATAAGTAAATAAATAGATTATGATCTAACTTTCATAAACTTAAAATTTTAACTTGTGTAAATATGATTAAATATATTTTGATTTCACAAATGGACTATACTAGGTAAGGGAAGATACACTTCGAGAAGGAATGAGTGGAAACTATGTTGATTGAGTGCAATTTCGAAATTAGGAAGCGTTATGAGATAATAGATCTACACAGATATTTTCTATTATTGCATAACACACAAGATACTTGGGATTGGAGTGCAGAATCTACACAACAAATTTATTGGCTTATTGCTTATAAGCCAAAAGCACAAGTTAGGATTTTTTATGGCATTTAACTTATTTTTGTTATTTGAGTTTAAAAATACGTACTTAAAATATCTTTTAATTTATCCAAACACTATAAACGTACTTAAAAAAACTATTTTAGCTTAAAAACACCTAAAATAAGCCGATCTAAACAGGCTCTTAGCTACATATATTCCTCTAAACTAGAAATATTTATCTAATTTCGACTTTTCAAATTAAGTTTGGTATTTATCTAATTTTGACATCGTTGCAAACCAAAATATAGAAGGATAGAAAGAGTCGTAGGTAACTTAAAACTTAACCAGCCGTATAGTATTAGGATTTTAAGTAGCAATGTAATAACAGAACTTCTATGTTCTTTCGAATTCATAGTTGTCATGAAGTTGAGTAATAGGACAAATGATACTTAGGATGTTATGTTCATAATCAAAGCTTAGCAACATTAATTGAAGGGTGAAGTTGTAGCTTCTAGTCAAAACTAGCTCTTTCTTTCCTACCATCAGTACAAAATAAGGTCGAAAATCGACCACCGACACTGACTGTGGTCAGTCAGTTTTGGAGGAATACCTATTAAAAATTCATTGAAAATCGTTGGTCAGTTAAGGGTTGGTCAGTCAGTTTTGGAGAAATACCTATTAAAAATCCATTGAAAATCGTTGGTCAGTTAAGAGTTGGTCAGTATTGTTACGTCAAAAACACGTAAGTGTATGTGGTTGTCAAGTAATAAAGTGAGTAAAAGTCGAATGCAGTTGAACTCATCGAGATTTGTGATTAACCGTTAACTAAATTAAACCGATGCAAGTATTCGAAACAAGATATAAAATTAAAATTTGCAATTATAAACTAACGGATAGAAAGAAAATGAACTTTCGCTAAAAAGAATAAATTCTAACGTTATCGATGGAATGTAATCCATCTAAGGTTATTTGCTATCTAACAATCACATCGTATTCTTAAATTGATTTAGCTAATTAATTTATCTGGTTTATTAATTGACAAGATTAGTTTACTCGCAATTTTCTGTCGTAACAATTGTACCCCTATTCAAGTTAATATAATTCTCTAGAATTAAGAGAATGTAGTTACATCTTATGTGCAGCAATCAAGTGCGGCGATTAGCTATGACTAGCCTAATCATGAATACACCCCCTTTTAGAGTTAAGAACTCACTCTGTTCAACCCATGCCCAGTCTATAATTTTCACTATTGTGCTCAACTTTAGTCTTTGGATGTGTAAATCGTATTTCACTGTTAGCTACACAGTAGAATAACTAAGAGCAGTATCCACCAAACAAGCCAATATGATAGACCAATCAATTGAAATCAATATTCAAATAACAACATTGATGAAAGAACCATAATCTTAGTGAGAAGTTTAATTCATACAGACAAGATAGAAATATAACAAACTATTCAACGAAATATAAAAATAAGTAGTATGGTGAAGAAAAGGTAAAATTCAATAAATTTCAATCTTTACGACGACTTCTAACTTTCTCAACGTCCAAAATTGTGTAATAATCATGTCTATAAACTATTACCAAGTATAGGAAAAATTTCGAATGAAAAAAAACCAAACCAAAACAAGTTATATATTTGGGTCTGAAAATCGTCTTCTCACGCCACATTTAGCAAAGCATCTAAATAATATTTGGTAGGCAATGCGCCGCGAGAACGAATGCATTGAACTGCTACCTTTAGTTAAGTTTCATTCAGTTGTCGTCTTAGCCTTATTAACTTCCTTCAATCACTTCTTTATGGTTCTTTCATTTGTTTGCTTTTATTTGTCACTATTTTTCTAATTGAATTTTTATTTTATTTGTCAATTTTAATATATCAAGAAAAGGCAAAAGAATATTTTCTATTTTATCCTAAGCATTAATTGCTTATTCTCTAAACCATTTTCAAGACATATTAATCTAAATATCAATTAATAGGAATAGAATAGTAAAATAGCCACATCAATAATTATTTTTTAATAAATGTGTCGTGTCAAAAAGTGACATGTAAAATACTGAGTAAGCATGTTCCGCATTTTTTCTTTTAGTTGTCTCCTTTTTCTTTCCTTCATTTATTTCTCATTTTTTTTTAATTCAATTTCACTTTATTATTATTTTTTTTTATCTTCAAACTGCTATTTCTAAACAGTGAAAATAATATTACGCATACTTCATTATAATTAATATTTAAAAATGATTAAAAGCATTAAAATCTGAAACAAATAATGGATAAATATATTTTTGATTGAACATCACCACCTTATACTTAAACTCTTGCTTTTCCTTTAGAAAATATTAAAATTCAATCTAAGGCCCCGTTTGGCCATGAAAATTATAATTTTTCGGAGTTGGAGTTGGAGTTGAAGTTGGTGTTGTGTTTGACCATGAATATAAATTAATGTTGTTTTTGAAATTTTGTGAGAGAAGTATGAGTGAAAAAAGTGTTTACTTATTTTCACTTTTCCAAATACAATTCCGGAATTGTATTTGAAATTTTCATGGCCAAACACATCTTGTTTTTAAATTTTTCATTAAAGTGAAATAATTTTCGAAAAAAAATGAATAGTTTTCATGGCCAAACGGCTACTAAGTAAATCATACTTGGGAGTACCACCACTTGGGTTGATACCAACCATTAGGCCACTTGGGGTGATACTAGCCATTAGAGATTGTCTGTGTCTTGTGGTGTAGCGTTTGATGATTTTGAGGAGATTCACGATAAATGAGAAATATAGTGGTCCATAGAAATTTTAGAATGAGAAATTAGTTTGTAAAACTTTGATTATGACATTTGTCGCGATATGATAAATCTGAATTGTCATATTTTCTAGTATGTATTGTGAAATGGGGGAAAGCTGAAAGTTCTTTCGCATTTCTGCAAAGTGTTGCAGAAGCGGTCCCCTCACCGTCGTAGCGAGACCTTTATAACGGTTAGAAAACTGCTATAGCAATGGTAATAAGTTGCCCAAGACCGTCATAGTGGGCTACTGCTCGCCATAGAAGGACTGCTGTAGCTTTCAGCAGCCGCTGCAATGGTTATCAACAGTTAATATGTCAGCTTCCCCAAATTTTGATCTTATTTCTCCCAAATATCCAAAGTTTTGTCTTAAGGCTCGAGAGAGACAATTTTTCCTCAACTTGGGCAATTTCTAGCATTGTAGTAAGATTATTACGCCTTTCTAAGTTAAGATTAATCTATTTAATCCATCGAGTCGTTAGAACTAGGATTAATGATGAATTTTATGGATTTAGGTCCTAAGTTGATGAATTGGTGGAATTTATTTATGGATTGTCTTAAATCACGTGATAATTATTTTAGTTTGTTAGACTATACTTTGTAGTTTAGAATTCTTTTCTTTTAATGTGGATTATGAACATTTGAGGTAATTAATGGATTAAAAAAAGTCTTGAATTGATCATATAGGTTATAAACTAGGTAAAATCAATGAGTTTTATTTCCTAATGCCTAGAAGTAAATAGTAAGTTGTTGATTATTCATTATTTTTTATTTTGAGATTTAAAATGACCCGAAGCTGTAAGGAAGCGCAAGACTCTCGCCAATTAGTTGCATTAAACTTGTGTTTGAAGTAGGTTATGATTTTCATTATAGTTGTAGACTTGATTTAGAATTCATGCTTACTCCTAAATTGAAATTTTGTGAATTGGTCTTTGAACAAGTTTGCAATTATGAGTTGGTGGTTATTGCTTGAATGCATAAGTTAAATGAAAAAAAAATTGTCTAAGTCTTTTATGATGATAAATTGTGTACTTTAGTTATTGATGCTGTGATATACATCCTGAATAATAGTGATTGGATCTCATTATATTATGATATTCGAAGGATTGGGTAACACACCGATATGAATTACTTATTTATTAATATTTAGAAGATCGGGTACCACGCCAATTCATGGAAAAAGTTTTTCCCATGCAAGTCATGATTATTAGGCAAACATAAATCCTCTTAGTGTGTTTGTAGAGATTTTATTTGATAATTGATATGCATTGCTTACATACACTGACCTACTTGCTTGTTTATATAACATGCCTAATGTGTTGGGGTGATCTAGGTAACTTTTAGACTAGTCTTATGAGATTGTTCACTGCATTGATAATTAGGTATTGCTTTTATACTTATGTATTTAGAATGGACATATATTCTCTTTATTATGAATATTGTACTTGTGGTTGTGAAACAGTTAATAGGGGGGAAGAATGTGGTCTAGTTGAGGATATTAGTTGATCTTACGTGCTCTAGTTATAGAGGTTGTTGGTTAAGTTGAGATTACTTTTTATGTGTTTAATTCTAGTTTACTTCTATTTAGTTTATGTGTATCTGTGGATCTGAATTATGTAGGCCAATGATATCTATTAATACATAGAATTTTGTATTGATACTAACTATGCTCTTTTTTTTATTTAGTGTAGACTGTGTTCCAAAGACTTCTATGAGACCTCAATTCTAGTGAGTGACAATATTTACCATCCAAGGGTGAGAACTTATCTTCAGTCTATCATGAATCATCATAGTAGATTATGCTAATCATTAACAATGATACTCTTATATTTTTAGTTATTGGATATTTATCTTAGACAATATTTTGTTAGAAATTCTTGTACAATGACTTTTTGATCCTGGAAAATTGTAATAGGTAGTTTGATTTTGTTCACTTTTTATTATTTTATTGGTTATGAGATATTAATAATAAAAGTTGAGTTTTGCTATATTCTGTCTTAAAATGGCTAAATGTTGAATAATGGTTTAGCTTAGATGGTTGTAATGTCCCTCCAAGTTATTTCTCATGATTTTAATTATCTTTATTGTTGGAGCTTTTTCATAGTTTTTTCAAGTCATTTATGACTTTCTAGAATTGATAGTTCGGTTATCGGGCAGTCCGTTTGATTTTTAGAACCATTTCCCCATTTAGAAGTCTTCGTTGGTTCCAAATGGACATCGAGCTAAAACTTTAGTAAAACAATATCGAATGCAAATTTTGACTATCCCAACAACTCCAAAATATCGATTTTAGGTTGGGTAGGCCTTTGGTTTGGGTCCCGCTACACCGAACACATTTTGACAAGTTGGTCGAAAAGTTGATAAATTGGAAATTCAGATGTAGGGACCACATTTGGTCAAAATGACCTCAGATGAAAAATCTAAATTTTCCAATGCGTCTGGAATGTCAAAATCAGTATGGTTTATATCTCGTTTGCTTATTGAAACACCCTGGGTTTTGACCCTTGGAAATTTCCTGATCTTTGAGTTTACTGTTCTAGTAATGACTCTTCATACGAGTCGTATGGTGCGGGTGTGGGTTAGATGACACTAGTCGTAAGGATTCCAGTGAGTGGTGGTTGGGTTTTTAGTCTTGGTAATTACTTAGTGGTATGGGTCGTTAGGGGTGGTGACGGGTCGTTAGGGGTGGTGTCGGGTCGTTTGGTCGATTCTTCATCAAATTAGAAACTTAGTGACTTAACTTGGATCTGAGTATAAGTGGCTCACTAAGAGTTGTGAGGATAGGTTATGAGTGGTAAGGTTGAATCATATGTTGTCCAATGTCCAATCCCTTGGAATCCATCTTAGATACAACCAGACTGTATGAGTCGTATGGTCTGGTCACGGGTGAGGTCATGGACTTGTATGGTGGATAGTGTGTGGGTGTCCAACTCACTATTTTGGTAACGACTCAATGGTATGAGTCGTATGTTGTGGTCACGAGTCAAAGGGTCGACTCGTAACCACCTTGCGATCTTTTACAGTTTTAAGCTGGGAGCATTTTAGACATTTTCCACCCAAAACTCTTAAGACCCCACGTCCCTATAGCACTTTTGGCCATTCATTCCACACATAACAAGATTAAACATCCTTTTTGCTTTCTCAAAATCCTCTCAAGCAAAATTGGCTAGGGTATCTCTAAAGTGGTCATCTAAGAGCATAAAGATCAATATCTCTCTGTGAATCTTTGCAATTCAGGCATGTGACTCTTCCCTCGTTGTTATTTTTCTAAAGGCATATGTTTTAATGTATGGTTTTCATAGTATTGTTATGGTTTTGAAATAAAGGTTGAGGTTTTTGGATGTTGATGGTTGATTAATGTTCCCTCGACTTAATTATGATTTTTTTATGCTTTAATCATGGTTTTCCACATGTGGGTGCATGGGAATGGTGATTTAATTGAGGGATCATGGTTGTGCCCCAAATTTGATGATTTTGGCTTTGGTAATGGCATGCCCTCAACCTGTTTATGACATTACCAATGAGAATGATTTTGTCACCTAGTTTGACTATCCTTGGAATCTTTGCATTGCATAAATAGTAAATGGAACATGAATTGATTTTAGTTGGCTTCATATGGTTTTGAAAAGTCCTTGGTGGCCATGGTTTGATTATAAATGGTTTTGGTTAATTGAAAATGATGAATTCTAATTTGGTTTGATGGTTTATATGGCATGACGATATCAATAATTAATACCTAATTAAAAAACTCCTTGAAAAGTGATTGGGAATGAGTAAATAATTTAATATGGGCTTAAAGGGAGTTGAGTAGCAAAGTCGTAGAAGGTGGGGGTCCTGGGGGAACCGATATTGGAAACTCACATTTGCTGATGTGAGGGTGGTCTTGGTGACCGTGTACATGATGTCACACTTTATATTTTGAATATGTACTAGTTACCTAAGGTTCTTTTCTTCAGCCGTACGACTAATACACATTAGGGCCCTTTCAGCGGGGGGAGCTGAACCCAAATAGCCTGTGGGTGGTTTTAGGACGACCAAGCTACACAACCCAGGTTAAGAATTCAAATGCATGCTAAACCTTGTTCCCTACCCCAACATGATATATATATATATATATATATATATATATATATATAT